>NC_057809.1:40730946-40732252 GCF_018294505.1 Triticum aestivum
GGCGGGGGCGCGCGGCGGCGGTCGGCGTCGGGGAAGGAGAAGCGAAGCGGCGGCGGGGTTCTGGCCCGGGGCGCGGCGGCGGGGGCCGACGATGGGCTTCGGGCCCGCGGCGGTGGTTGGTGGCGGCGGTGACACGTGGCGACGGCAGGTTGGCTACGGGCGGCGGCGGACGTTGTCCAGTCCGCTCCGGACACGTCCGTCGGCGGCGGATCTGGCGGGGATGTTTTTTTTAGAACTAGGGTTTCGAGGGGGAGGAGAGATCCGAAAATGAAGGGGGGTATTTATAGGCATAAGTGGAGCTAGGAGAGTCCAAATGAGGTGCGGTTTTTGGCCACGCGATCGTGATCGAACGCTCTAGGACATAGAGCAGAGTTTGGTGGGTTTTGGGCCAAATTAGAGGGGTGTTGGGCTGCAACACACACGAGGCCTTTTCGGTCCCTCGGTTAACCGTTAGAGTATCAAACGAAGTCCAAATGATAGAAACTTGACAGGCGGTCTACCGGTAGTAAACCAAGGCCGCTTGGCAAGTCTCGGTCCAATCCGGAAATGTTTAATCCCCACACACAAAAGAAATGTAGAAATGGCCACCGGAGGAGAACAAAGCGCCGGAATGCAAAATGGACAAAGGGGAAAATGCTCGAATGCATGAGATGAACATATATGCAAATGCAATGCACATGATGACATGATATGAGATGCATGAAAATGAAAACAACACACGGAGACAAAACCCGAACCCGAGGAAATAAATATAACTTAACGCCGGAAACAGTAAGAGTTGGAGTACAAATTGGGAAAGTTACATCTGGGGCGTTACAACACTCCACCACTACGAAAAGATCTCGTCCCGAGATCTAGGACTGAAAGAACTCCGGGTACTCAGAACGGAGGTGATCCTTGCGTTCCCAGGTAGCTTCACGGTCGGAATGGTGTGACCACTTGACTTTGAGAAATTTGATTGACTTGTTGCGAGTCTTGCGTTCAGTCTCTTCAAGAATAGCAACTGGGTGCTCACGATAGGAGAGATCTTCTTGGAGCTCAATGTCCTCGAAGTTGACGGTGCAGTCAGGAGTCTTGAAGCACTTTCGAAGCTGAGAGACATGGAACACAAGACAATGGTTTGAGATTTTTATCTGTTAGTCCCATACGACGGAAGGTCTCATAGTACAAGATATTAATGCTGCTCCCTCCATCCATGAGCACTTTGGTGAACTTGTAACCTCCCACCTGAGGCGCCACCACCAGAGCCAACTGACCCGGATTATCAACCTGGGGAGGGTGATCCTCTCTGCTCCATATGATTGGC